>NW_020229336.1:0-25000 GCF_003227725.1 Camponotus floridanus
TTGTAAAAAAAAAGGATTAAATTTCGAAATTTTGTTTATAAATGGATGTTATACAGTATATTATATTTAATTAAAACGGTATTTTAAATTTGACTATATTATTTTTTCTCTCTCTCTCTCTCTCTCTCTCTCTCTCTTCATATACATATATAATTATTATTTCTAAAAATAACAATTTTTACAATTAATGAATTTTTCTGTTCTTCTACTATATTTATCTGCTACATTAATATATACATACGATGGCACTTTAACATATTTTTATGTTATTTTCCTTCAATTTTTAAATTTCTTTATTTTCTAAATATTTATAATAATATTTATTAATATATAGTAAGTTCTATATTAATGCAGATTTTATTTTATGAAATTAATTTAGAAAGTTAGTATCATTTCTTTGTGTTAAGGATAATTATATAACGGACTAGAGCTACAAAATATCGAGATAGAAAATCTGTCTAATAAAAAAATCATTCATCAAACATTCTTCAAAATTGTATCTATTAACGCTAATATTTCGATCGACAATATATTCAATAATTATCGCTAGAATTTATATTAATTTTCATTGTACATATATCAATTTATATACAAATTATCCATATTTTTTTTTGAGGGATTATCGGTTTATACTATTGGTTTATACTATCATTTTCAGGAAACAATATTTTTAACCTTTTTATTCTTGAAGTACAAACATTAACAAAACTTTAGTAATATCGGTAAATTTTTGAAAAGAAATATAAGTTACAGTAAAATTGAGAGGAGTTAACCCATCGTGAGAAAAAATCAAATTAGACAAAATTGTTTTAATAATTGCAAAGGCTACTCTTTCGCTTGTACTACTTGCTAAAGCTGTTATGAATCCTCATTGATTCTCGTTAACCTATGATTGATTTTCTTTTTGTCATGAGTTTATGTTTGATAATGAAGATATCTTAAAAGATATAAATAAATTGATTTTACGATATGAATAAAACTACATCACATTAAACTTATATCATTTAGGAATGGTATATATCAAATCGGTATTATTAAGCAAACAAAAAATAAACGGCAATTTTTCGTTTAATTTTATAATTTATATAATTTAACATTAAAAGCATCAGAAACAACCGCATCAACGACTCAATTAATTCTTTTCCTATGTTATATTTTTATGAAGGATATTTCAATATCCGAGAAAAATGATGATCATATACTAAATTTCAAGTCTGACCAGAGTCATTCTGATAGTACTGTGAGACATGAGCGGGAAGTCGATGAAGTTACCCTTTCAAATATTTCTATCATCCCAGAACCTAACGGTAAGTTGCAAAAAAATGCATAAAACATTAATAACAAAATCTATGACAAAAAAGTGTAAATATAATTTAAATTCAAGAGAGAGTGGAAATCAAATCTATTGTAGAAATATCTTCCAGTAGTGAGAAGAATATAAAAACTAATTCCGTCCAAAAAGAAATAGAAAAGCTTAATATAAACATAACATTGTACATAAAAATTGTCATAATTTAAGATAAAGTCAATTTTATTAATTTGATACTCTGTTTTAAAGGAATTGCAAATATTATACTTCGATTTCTTGAAAAATATATAGGACTATAGGAATTTTTTGAAAAGTACTTTCATTTTATTAAAAGTTATTTATTCGTTTTTGTCATGAATTAACGATTACTTTTCTAAATCTTAAATGACGCAAAAAATTCTTATATTAATTTTTTAAAGGTCAATACTAATTTCTATATTTTGTAGTTTACTTTTTTTTTCTTTTCCTTTATTTTCACATTAAATTGTTCTTTCTGATTTACTGAGAGAATCCACTTAATCTTATATATAATTATGTTAACATGTACGATTTTAAAATCTCTAGAAAGCAATTTGAGCAAGCCAACATTTCTCAGAGCATTTGTACAATTCGACAGTCAATTCGCAGAAAAAGTAAACGACATTTTGTGACATTGAGGTAACAAATCTAAATTCTCAGTTTGTATTCCTTCATTTTCTCTCTTTTTTCTTAAATCCAACTACATAAATATATCAATATGTTAATTCTGTTACAATTTTCTTAAATATAAAATAGCTAAATTAAATTTTTTTACAGATGGAACCAACCTGAATTTACCGATGAAATAATACAAGAGTACCAAGTGCAGTGTTCTATCTTTGAAAACTTTAAAGAAATCTGCGATGATAAAAATATCACAACTACAAAATTGGAGCACACGGTGCACAATCTAATATCTAACACGACATATTATTTTCGAGTACGTCGCATACTAAAATTGTTGCTGGTCCTTACACGGATTTAATCAATCTGTCGACTACACATGAAAATCCAATACCTAAATTATTACTCACAACGAATCAAGGTATCCAAATATATGACGTGGATTTGAACATTACTCATTTCGTAACATCAAAGTATGTATATATTGATAAAAAAATAGTTATAATTATCATAAATTTTTTTAACACTAACTATAAAATTAAAGTTATTATTATTATGCACAAGTTTATTATTATCAACATTATAGCAATAATAACTGTAAAATTAGAAATCTCAATTATAAGTTTTTTTACTATACAATTATAGTTGGCTCCTTCTTTCAGAGCAGTAATAAATGTCGCTTATTCGATACAAGACAATAAGATTTATTGGATTGACCAAAAAGACTTGATGACATTGAAGATTAGTGAAAATAAAACCACAAAATAGCTAGCTTTGAGCATTATCTATATATCTCTGCATTGACTGGGTAGCAAGAAATCTATATTTCACCTATGAAAAGTCAGCTTCTTATATTGTAAAGTTGACTTAGCAATGTGGGAAAATAACATAATTAAATTTGATGAAATTTTGAAATCAAAAAATAATGACGGTTTAAATGTATTACCATCTATAGGGTACGTTTACTAACCGTTCATCTGAAAAAATAATTTCTATTAAAAATTTATGAATATTTCTAATTTTTCTATAATTTACGTGCTTTCATAATTAAGATCATAAGTAAAAAAAATAATAAATATAATATAATTATAAGAATTTCGAATTTTTAATACATACAAGTTTCTGTTTGTGTTAAAATATTATTTTATAATGAGTAAAATAATTATATATTTTTTAGAATTTGTATTCCGTAGTTTACAATTTGAGGAGTACAACATATAACATAAGGAAATATCATCTCGATGGAAAAATCAAACAAATTGTTCAATAATGCATCTTTGTATTTATTTCATTATAAAGATCATTTCCATGATATGATAATTGATAACATGAATAATGAGACACCGTTAATTTACTGGTTAAGTAGGAATTACACAATTGTAACAGACATTAACATTTCTATGTGCAATACGATTTTACACAAGAGAAATATAAGTAATGACATTTACTTCAGATCTATGACGATTGATATAACAAACATTTACATTTTAACATATGATATGTATTATTATGCTAAATATACTAAATATACTCATATATATGTTTTGAAAAAGAAATATGCAAATCTCAAGAGCGTAAATGCAGCCAAATATGTTGAAAAGATAATAATAAGTTCAGATGATAATACGTTTTATAAAATTTACTCTTTTGATAAATCTTTACAATCATATCCTCCAATGAAATGCCTGACACCTGACGAAAAAGTTTATAATTTTGAGAATGTGAATGCAACGGCAAACAGCATCGTTGTGAATCTTCCGGAGCCGGTTGTAAAAAGTGGATGCAAAAAATATAATTTACCAACTACTATGTATACTATCTCCGTAAGCTGTTTAGATAACAATCTCAACAAGTCTGAGAAATTCAAAGTGCAGACGTACAAGCGATATTACGAGATTCAGAACTTAACACCATTTACAGTGTACAAGTTGAAGTTTATTTTAAGCAATTTTTACTTTGATCAATTATCAATAAAACCATTCGATTCGAATGTGCTACGAATAAAAACTAATTCAGGCAAGCTTAATGCACCAGAAAACATAAGTGTTCTAGCTTTGACGCCTGCTATAACAGTAGTTCATTGGATGCCACTCAAAAAAGTGAACTGCGTGGCCTATGAAGTGCATTGGAAATCAGTTACATTAATGAACGACACGCAACAAAAGAGCAAACAATTTATCAATGTGCCGAAACGTATGGCAGATGGCAGATTTTTCACAAAAATTTATTTGTCGCTAGCAGTACAAGATTACTTGATATATGTGCGTGTGTGTCCAATTAATTTCAGCGATTTCTGCAACGAGAGTTTAAGCAAGATCGTTCACATATACTCAGAACCAAACAATATTACTTTGAGCGGGGTTAGCATAAATAGTATGAACATTTCATGGATCTCAAACATTAATCTGACGATCTTTTTTATATTAGAGTACAAAGATATTGCAGCAGAGAAGTGGCAAACAATGAATTATATTAAAATGAATTATAACCAAGAAGTAACATGCCATGTCGAAAATTTACAATCGGGAACTTTATACAAGTTTCGCTCGATATTGAGATACCTCGAATATGAGGTAAATTTTATATGGCCAGCTGATGAAAGATTTATTTTTTCGACACGTGGCAGCAAACGTGGTAAGCAAATAAAAATACCCATATAACACAATAAAGTTACGGATATGTTAAATAATAATTTCATTGAAACATTGTAATATTGCAAATCGATTGCGAAATTCTGCTGAGTTATTGTTATAAGATTGTGATGAAGTTAAGCTAACCGCTTTTCGCAATGAAATATTGTAGCAATGTTACAGTGTAATATATTGGAAAGAGTGCAATGTTATTGCAACCATATTTTTTATTTTGATGGTTGAATATCTTGGAAACATTTAATTAAATTAAAATGCTTGATATAAACATTTAATTAAATTAAAAAGCTTGAACAAAAAATTACTTGAACTTAGCTTGAACATTAAATTAAAAAGCTTGAACAATTAAAAAGATAAACATTTAATTAAATTAAAAAGCTTGATATAAATACAAGTTTGCAATATCTATGATAATCATATCTAAGATAATATATTGCAAAATTATATTTAAACATAATCATATAACATAAAATGTGATATTTTTATACAAAATTATTTTAAACTTACTTATACATTACTTATACATCACTAATTATATTTTCATTTATAAATTTAAAAAATCCGTTATAATTATATACATTTGAATGTGAAAGGTACATAAAAATGGATAGAAAAATATAATGATGGGGGGTGGGGATATAATAGTATCTACATACTTAATATAATAAAAAGATATATTATCTTTGAAGATTAATATCGTATTCATACATAAAGTGAAAATATATCATAAAATATATTGTAACATTAATATAAAATGTTATCTGTAATTTAATAAAAAAATGGCAATGCTTATCGTTAGCTTAAAATTATATTTACTCGACTGATATTATTTCTGTGTCATTATTTCATTTGACTTCTGCAAAAAAGTAAAATTATCGCATATATACAAACATAAAAAATATATTATTACAATATTTTTATAAATAAATTGAAGAGTGTTATAGTTTTAAAATGTTTCTAAAATATAAATATCATATTATCATATTATCAAATGTTTCATAAATTCATACTTTGTTAATTTATATTTCTATAATGTTTCCGTAATGTTGCATTACAATTTGTGGTATTGCAATATTGCTGCAAAGTAGTTGTAACATTCTGTGCTATATAAATGTTATAATACTATATTATGTGCTAATTTTTCTAAATATGAATAAGCCTATAATTTAAAAAAATTAAATTTTTGTAATAAAGTTATAAGTAAAAATAAATTTGTAAAAACATACACACACGAAGATATTAACATTACATTTTTGTTTAATATAGATATTCCGAGCACTCCTGGAATAATAGCGAAAAAATATTACTTATTATTGATGTTAAGTTTCATCGTTATAGTTACTATAATCTGCGTCTACAACTTTTATCGTTGTAAGTATATTTGATTTAGGTATCAACTTGAATTATAGATTATACATATATATCTGATATAATATCTAAAAATTTACTGAAAATAGTAATTTACTTATATAAAACTAAACGATTAAATTTACTAAGAAACAATAGATTTTATAATATATATTATTACATAATTAAGTCGAAATTTTATAACAGTGTATCGTCAACGCAGAGGTAATAATGAACAATGTTTGTCTTCAACGATGAACGATATAGAATTGGCGATTCTACATGAAGTACCTTGCCGAAACACTCAATTCAATATGATTTACAGTCCTATGTTACATTATAACCCGGATGAATGTGCGATAACTAAAGTCGCATGTAAACAGATTACATTTACAAAACTTCTTGGTAGCGGTGCATTCGGAAAGGTAAAAATTAATTTTTTCAAACAATATTTCAAATTAATTTCTGAATCAACAAAACAGATATGTATTTTCCAATAAAGATATAAATTACATTAATTTGTATAATAGATTATAAGTAATATGAAATTTAAATGAGACAACGAATGTCCACTTTATTATATATTTTTCGTTGAATTAATTAATATAAAGTAAAATATAATATTATTTGATATTAAACTATACATTTTCTAATAAAGTACGTATGTAAATTTGTATGAAATATTTTGCAGGTGTTTCAAGGAAATGTGGAGAACTTAGAAGGATCCGGCATAGAGATATCCGTTGCAATAAAAATGCTTCGAAAAGATGCTTCTTCAAATGAGAAAAAAAAATTTTTAAAGGAAGCCAAGCTTATGAATCATTTTCGACACAAACATATATTAAGATTGTTGGCCATTTGTTTAGATGGAGATTCTCCGTTACTAGTGTTGGAATTGATGGAAACTGGTGATCTGTTAAAATATTTGAGAGATTGTCGAAATTTGCAACCGTCAGATTCGTATGCTCTGCGTTTGCAGGATTTGCTCGCCATGTGCGAAGATGTTGCGCGAGGTTGTTGCTACTTGGAAGAGTTGCGTTTCGTACATAGAGATCTAGCGTGTCGCAATTGTTTAGTATCTTCGAGAAATCGCGAGAATCGTATCATCAAAATTGGAGATTTTGGATTAGCTAGAGATATCTACAAGGATGATTATTATCGCGCGGTAAATACAACTATTAAAGAAAATTAGTGATTAAAAAATAAATTCTTTTGGAAATACTTTTCATTTTCTTATCATAATAGTAAATAGTTCTTATCATAATAATATCATACATTGTTTCTTTAAGTAATATAGAATATAAATCGTTTGTATTTATATAAAGCAAGAGATAAACGAATGTTTTTTTCATTTTACACATATTCTAAAAATGAACAACTTGGACCAAAAAATTAAATTTTTGTTAAAATCTTATTTCAGAAAGGAGAAGGTTTGTTTCCTATTCGCTGGATGGCACCAGAATCTTTGACGATTGGAATATTTACTTCTCAAAGCGATGTTTGGTCATTTGGGGTATTAATATGGGAAATTACATCGTTGGGTGAGCAACCTTATATTGTCAAGACTGATGAAGAAGTGATAAATTATGTTCGTGCTGGAGGCAGGTTGCCGATGTCTCTTAACTGTCCGTCAACGTTGTACCAGTTGATGTTGCGTTGCTGGAGTACAGCGGATGCCAGACCAAATTTCAAACTTTGTCTTAGAAATATTATAGCAATAAGAAAGAACATAGAAGATACCTTACTGCGTCCAGTCGATATTATTTAGTCAATATAATTAAAGTAATGTTTATCTTCTTTTCCGAACGATTCAATAAATCTTAATGTAGGAAAAATATTTCTAGAATATTTCTAAATTGATTCTGCTATTTTCAGATTTAATCTTAATATTAGATTTATGAATGAACATGAAAGATATTTTTTAATCTTACTTTCCGAAAATTTTAATTATTAAAAAAATATCACACCATTTTTTATGATTGCAAACGGCTGATATATTGATGCTAATTTGTATTTTCGAATATTTGTCTTTGAGTAATCGAAGCGAAATCTAATGGTTGCGAGTATATTTGTTTACGGAATTTAATTACTTTTTTAGTTTATAAGACGTGAAATAATTTCTTAATTTTATATAAACTAGAAAATATTCTTTTTCTGATCTTTCCTCAATATTTTTATACGCAAAATAATGAAAGGAATCAATTGGTAGAATAAAAACAAAGTTGTTTTTAAGAAAAATGTATGTAATTTGCAGCTACAGCTGTTTTATTTGAGATATATACAATTTGGGTACTCCAAAATTTCATATCTTACTTCTATCTTAAAGACCTTTTATGCTCCTTTGCATAACACTTTTTTTTAAATTATTCCAATTTTTTATATTGCAGAATATATTAAATAGCGAAAAAATTAAATAGTAATATATTTGCAAAAAAATGTAATAATTAAAAATGAATGTGAAATATAATATTATATATAAAATATAATACAATATATTATAAAATAAGTTATAAAGAAATTTTAATAAATATATATATTGTATTATAATTATATGAATTTATAAATTTAAATTTTATTAAATTTTATTAAATTTTATTAGAAAGTTATATTAAAAGATAAAGAAATATAAGATAAGATTATAATATATAAGATTAATGATACAAGATTATATATATGGTATATATAAGTTGAAGAAATAATATGATAAATTTTATATCTATATTTAACATCTATACATCATATAAATTTTGTATGAAAACTTTTTTTAAAGTTTATATTTTTATATTTAATGTTTTATATTTAATTTGAATAAGATTATAAAAAAACATGATTAAATTTTCTTAGCTGTATATATATTTTTTAATATTATATTTGCTGAAATCATATTATATACTAGAGAAGACAAAATCTGCTTCTTATTAAAATATTTATAGAACATTTAATTATATTTTGTTTATAATTTTATTATTTTGTGTGAGATTTATAACTTTATATTTATTCCAATTTAATTTTGTTTAAATGGCTTGATAACTGTTTCAAAAAGTAAAAAATTAAAGAATTAAAAGTTAGAAGGAAAAAGTGAAAAGTTAGAAATCTTCCTTATACCTAAGATCGATGCGATAAAGATAATAATTTTAAATTTTTAACTTTCTTTTTAGATTTTTTGTTTGTATATAATTATAAAAAATATTTCTGTTTATAGAGATGTTTTGAAAGATAATATTTATAATAAAAATATTGTATTATATTAAAATATTGTATTTTAAGATACCAACATCGCTCTGGAGTACCATATTGTTACGCATACTTTGTTGTGCATAACATAATGAATTATTTTCGGTAAGAATTATGTAGTGCGGTTGATTGCGGACATTATCTGAAGGTTCTTATATAAACATTAGTTGATATTGTAAGTCCGTACCTTACACACAGGTGGCGTTAATGTGAACTGCCGCCACCAGCCCATTATACAAAGAAATATATCAGATAGTTTTCGGAAACATTACTTTGTAACATGAAATGTTTCGGAGATGCATGCAGAAACGTTTTAGAAACATTGTATAAACAGTTAATGTCCGCATTCAGACACCTTGATATAAAAAGTTTACGACATTATCCTAAAAAATGTTACAAAAACATTTTTTAAGATAGTGTCGTAAACATACTTGAGAAATGATATTTAAATGTTACTATGTTATATTTCTGTAATAATTTATATATAGCGGTATCATGGAACATTAAGGCATTTTATTTAGTAATCGTTTATTTTATTTATTATAAATACAAAATTTCTTACAATATAACTGATTTTAATTAATAAAATATATCAACATATAATATATGTATATTATTATAATGCAAATATATTAAAAATGAAGAATTAAACGAACAATATATTTAAACATTTTTAAAACTTTGTCAACAAAGAAATAAAAAATTATATTTGAAAAAAGAAACTAATTTTTTGACTTTGAACTTAATTTTCATTAATCTCTATCTTTTATATTTCTACACATATATATTATTTTAATGTTTTATAAATAAAATTGTGAGATATAAACAAAATATAAATAGAAAATGCAGATCGCAATCAACAGTTGATAACAAATGATAAATGTACAATACTTATAAGAAAATTATTTGACGATAATTAGATTTATAATTTCTTAAACGGTATCTTAAAAAGTACGGTCGCGTACTGTATCAGACAAGTCTCCCCAGAGGAGAGTGAAATTGGGCGCCAGGCGCGGTTCCGCGCCACGATAACGATAAGGTCCGATAACTCAGAGCTCAGTATGTGGCAGAGGAGCAGGATTCTTTGTGAAATTAGAAAGAGAATGCTAGATGATTTTCAGGAGAGAGAAATAATCGACACTCAATTTATCTTACTTACAATTACTTAAAATATATTGAACAGTTATAATACAGAATAAACGATGTAACAGAGATAATAATAAGATAGACAAGATTCAATAATTAAAAAAATAAACAAAGAAAGAAAACATAAGTTTCGGAATATAAACAACTGATAATATGAGTTTGAAAGACAAAGGAATTAAGACTTATAATGGATGACGCGAAGGTCACATATAATCATAACGGAAACGATCTATTTATAATGCACGATTATAATATAACGATGAAAGCGATATGAAAACGAACATAATGTCTCACGAATCGCGATAAGAAAACTCAAATAATAATTAACAGCGAAGAAATCTGTAATACTCGAAATACAGTAATAAGTCGGATTTCAGAACACGCTTAGAGGCACGAGCCTTGCCAAAAGATTTCGATATAAATTGAATTATATTTCCTACAATAATCAGCGGTAATTAGCGGTAATCAATTACAAGATAAGAATCACAATCAGAATATAGCAGACGCGTACGATTTCGGAACACATTCGGAGGCACGAGCCTCATGTAAAATTTCGATATAAATCGAACTAAACTTTATATAATATTTGATGGTAACTAATAATACTAACATTTAAAAGTGAATGATAACGAGCAAAATATAATAATTGAGTATGATTTCGATATAAATCGAATTAACTTTCTTATAATAGTCGGAGATAATTTTCGACAATACATTCAATATATAACAAAGGTTATTATTAACGGTAATTTCAAGTACACCGGCACGAGTATTGTCTCGCACTCTTTAGCGGCCTTATCTCGATCTTTCGCACTCGGTGAAAACAAACATGATTCTCAAACGAGATAATTTCAAAACGAACGTTAACGGTCATAAATTTAGACGGAGATTTTGCGATATATACTGTTCTTGCCGAGCAAATTTTGCATATTCGGTACCTTTTGCTCGCAAAGAAAGTTCTCGCGCAAATCCCGATTTTCTTTACGTTAAATGGAACGGCCGGAATTTCGTCATCACACTGAGACTCACCATTCGGCACGAAACGTAACGGTAAAACGAAAGACGGTACGGAAACGGTACGGAACGATACTATACGGTACGGTACGAGATACACGGTACGGTAAGCGACTGTCGGCACGAATCCCCTGAGAGGAACAAATCCGCGACACCCGATGTCAGCTGGCATCCGATAACTAAACGCGAGAAAATCACTCAGCTTTCTGTAATACAACAGTACGATATAATTGTCGCCCTGCAACGGTATACAAAATTTTGTGTGACGCCAGCTGCTCCCGGGAGAAAATCGTGTGGCTACCTGTGCGGCGGCTTACAATTCTTTGATGGCGGCTTCCTCGTTGGGTCGTCTCCTCTCAGTTCGCACAGACGCAGAGACTAACTGCACTCTATTAAGGCTCACCGAATAGTGACGATAACGGAATGGGTCCGCGACGCTCTCGAGTCCCGCGCCGATTTTCCGCGCATCTCGTCGATTTTCGCCGAAAAGGGGGTCGTTTCTCCGCCCCCTTCAAAATTGGAGCTGCTTGACGGGATTGCCCTTACACAGGGATCCAGAATCGAAGATGACGGTATCTCAGCGGTATTGACTTCTCAACTCGGACTCGGCAGGCTGGCCAGGCATCCTTGTCCGTTTCTGGAAATATTTCCTTTTCCTAGTCTGCAGCCTGAGGATGGTTGTCCGTCAGGATTCTCTGCCGTCATCATTCTGAAAATTTTCGGGATTACTATTGCTCCGATATACGACTAGTGGCGGCGCGGGATCTCGATACATGACCTGTTTTTGCGGGAGCCTCGGTCCATTCTTCGTCTCTTCTTTGCGGTATCTTCGGGATCATACATATTGCGGTATCGCACGCTCGTACAGGTCGTCGCACTTTACGCTCGAACCTTAAATCTAGGCTGAAATTAATCTTAACGGATAATTACAGTTCCCCCTCAGGCGCGAGGGACGATCCCGTACTCGCTTTCTTCCCTCGACGAGGATCACTGTGACGGAGCTCAAAAGCGTCACGTCACAATATATAATATGAGATTATAAATTTCACTTTCATACTATTTATTCAAAAAAGAATTAAATAATATAAATTTGAAAAATAAGATATATAACAAATATGCATCAGATATATTTTTAGAAGATGACTAAGAAATGATTATTAAAGGAACGTTGTTTTTTAGACATTTTCAAGATATTTGTAGAACTTTTTGGATAAAGTAATATATATGTATGTATATATATATATATATATATATATATATATATATATATATACAGGGTGGGGCATTTATCTTGAGACAAGATAATATCTCGATTGGAATCGATTATTTTGAAAAAAGTTTTAGACAAAAGTTGTATGGTTTCAAGGGGGACATAAGATGGTGTTATTAGTTTGATCTTGAAGAGCCACCTGAAGGACACGCGAAGATCAGCTCCAACTTTTTAAATGGGATACCCTATATGCTTTTGCATATTCTTGTAGCTCATCTCAAGAGCTTTCCAAAACACTATAATTAAGTTAGTTTTCATTAAGTACTTTCCAAGTTATGAGGCTTGAATTCATTTTTTAATTTTACATAAACCGTAAAATATCTTGTAAAATATTCATTTTTCGATTATTTTACCTTAATACTTTTATGTACAAAATAATGAGAGGAATCAATTGGTGTAAAGAAAAGACATAGCTATTTTTAAGAAAAAATATGTAATTGTTAATTGCAAATTACATATTTTTTTTCGAAACAACTATGAGTTTTCTTTACAGCAATTGATTCTTCTCATTATTTTGTACATAAAAGTATTAAGATAAAATAATCGAAAAATGAATATTTTACAAGATATTTTACGGTTTATGTAAAATTAAAAAATGAATTCAAGCCTCATAACTTGGAAAGTACTTAATGAAAACTAACTTAATTATAGTGTTTTGGAAAGCTCTTTAGATGAGCTACAAGAATATGCAAAAGCATATAGGGTATCCCATTTAAAAAGTTGGAGCTGACCTTCGCGTGTCCTTCAGGTGGCTCTTCAAGATCAAACTAATGACATCATCTCATGTCCCCCTTGAAACCATACAACTTTTGTCTAAAACTTTTTTCAAAATAATCGACTCCAATCGAGATATTATCTTGTCTCAAGATAAATGCCCCACCCTGTATATATATATATATATATATATATATATTATTTAAAATATCCTAAAATGTTTCAAATATTTCAATATTTCAATATATCAAATATTTCATTCACTATCAAATATTTAAATATTTTATATCAAACTTGAAATATTGTGGCACAAATATTTCCACTACCATTAAATAAAATACTATTTCAAATAACATTTCAAAATTTTTTTCTAACAAATAAAATATTCTATTTTCAGAAGTATATGTATGATCGAAAATAAAATATTTATTTGATATTTACAATTTAAAATAGTATTTTACCCAGCACTGTCCCCATGGTAACGTGTCAGTCGAATCAGGTACGATATATCGCTTGTCATCGTACGGACTCAGAGCAATTTTCGTCTCGCGGACAATATACACTTGGTGCAGTTTAGATCTTATACACGACTGCTGTCGCGTCATTTCGATCTCTTCGTTTAAACACCGCGTGTAATCTTCAAAGGTTATATTACGCGCTACGACATTACTTTTGACGTCTTTAACTTTCTTCGTGTCTTTCTTTCCGTCCACTCGTAACGCATACATCTTTGCCCTGAACCCGATGAATTCGGTCATTATCGCACCGTTATTTTCATCTTTCATCAGACCCGGTACTTTTTTATTTACAAGCGGTATATCGTACGCATTGTTCATCGCATAATCGCTCGTGTCAAATTTGGCGATATCGCACTTCATGTTCTCATAGATATCCGCGCACTCGATGTGATATATGAGACTGTCCGTATCAGTGTACATGATCTTACATTTGTCGCGATACTGAGGAGACATGTACTCGTGATGAAATTCATACAGACACGTCTTGGATATGTCGAGTATGCACATACCCACGTAAATCGGTTTGTAAAATTTCACCTCGAGTTTACGCAATTCTACCGCAATCAGATTTTCCGAAAAAACGCTTCTGCTGTGGAAATTCGGTTTCGCGATCATCGCTTCCGCGCCGTATCGTCCGTCCCATTTTGTTAATAATTTTACATCGACACGATTCCGCACATTTTCCATCGTTTTATCAAACACAGCATTATTCATTAATTTGTATAAATTTTTTCTCGAAATCGTTTTTCGCGAGTGTTCTGAAATGTGTATTTAATTCTATGTAATTTCGAAGCCATGGAGATTGAGAAAACTGTAAAATTCTATGTATTTTTATCACACGAAGGCCGTGACGCGTACACTGCTGTAGGTTACGGTATATCACGTAACGCTTCTTATCGTATAACGTTGCAAGCAGTTTGAATTCCCGTTTACCGGGCGGCTTGTCGCGCGTCGGGCAAAACGGTAGGTCGGTGTGCGTATCGTGAAAATGTTGCGGGTACTCGAGATCGACTTCGAGGATATACCCCGTGGGCGAATCTAACGCTATAGATGATACGTCAAAATTCGACGCGTCGTCGACCCATCGAAAATCGGCGTAAGGCAACGGTTGACACATTGCCCATCCGTATAAATTATTAACGTCAAAATACATCAAGTACGACGATGGTTTCGATGGATCGTACGATTGTCGCATGTACTTGTTATTAGCGCGCGCGTATCTGTTGGAACATTGGCTCAGACCACCGCGTATACCGCGTTCTATAAACATGACCATGTCGATATCTGTAAGCAACTCGAACGTGATCTTTGTATGCTTTAACATGGCGTCCCACGTGTATCCGGGCAGAGTATAGTAATACGCGGGGTCGAGTCCGTAACTTTTTATGCAGCTATCGCGAAAATTTTTGAAAATATCTGCTAATAACAAGACATCGATTTTGAGATACATGTCGCTGTATTCGCCCAGCGTTCGAATGGAGAATCATGTCCAGATGTTCTCGGCGTGCGCGTAATCGCTCTCGGATATAGTTTCACCGGTCAAGGAACTATAAAACGATTCGCGCGGTGGTAAACGCGTATCTCGCAACCTATCTACCGAGTCGATGTATTCGTACGGAAAGACGCCTTTTCGCGTTAATAAACTGAAATTTTCCGCGGATAAATTTTGAAATTCCGATTTTAAAATTTTGAGCTTGTCTTTGTCTAGATAAGATGCCAATTTGTCGAAACTCGATGTAAGAAATTTGTACGAATCGATGAAGCGTAATTTTACATTATTTTTCCAATCGCCTTTCTTAAGGTTGACATTTTTTGTAAAAGAAATATATTTCTCTTTCGTTATTGGAAGTAACTCGACTCTCCCTTCGAATGCTGTGGCTATTTCCTTGATAATAAAATGCGAATCGTAACCGGATAAATTGTGGAAAACTATCGGAATACAAAAAGATTCTTTGTAATTTAAATTACAATTTGAATGCGCGGGGCCTCTGTACCGCCCGGTCAAATGACAATGATCGCGAACACGTGTATCGTCTTCCGCGAACGGTTTTTCGTATATGGCATTGAGTGGCGTTGTGAAATTTTTCACACTCTTCGGACGTTAAATTAACCATGGGGACATTGGTCGTTAAAATATTCTTAATGCGAATCGCTAAATTTTTAAGATCTTTGACGAACCACGCTATACAATCGACGCTATGACGCGAATGATACGCCGATAAAGATTCATCGTACGAACAATGGATATAATACGCTATACTAAATACCCGATGATGCTGGTACAATTTTTGTTGTTGTTGTTCTTCCTCCGTTTTGGTCAGAACGCATTCCAGATCGGCGTACACGACGAATGGAAGCCGCTCTTTCCTGTTGTAATTGTTGAACTCGAGCCACTTGTCCTTGTCGCTTGGCAACCGGATAGCGCAGTCGTTCATCTCCCCGCAGTCGACCGTATGCGACTGCAACTTGTAATTTGAACTAAAATAATGCATGCATCTGTAAAAGAAAAATTTTTTAATTAAAATTAGAACAATTTGTTATATAAATTATAATTATTTTATATTAATATATACATACCGATCGCAGATATATCTTTGACCGTTGTGTTTGCTCAGTTGCGAGCTCACGAGCCGAGATAAATTTTTTATCCACGCGAAATGTCCTACGTTGTTGCCGTCTTCCACGTATAGCAGATTCACGTGCTTATCTCGCTTCTGCTCTGTCAGTCGTAGTGGAACAATGTTCTCGCTTTCGATGCCGTACACGTTGATCGAGATACTGTTTGCGAGTTCAAATTTTTTAATTTGATTTAAAGTTACTGGAAACTCAATGTCCCGGAGATTCAGCACTGTCGCGTAAGGTGGATACGATGATTCTCGTTCCGCGTAAGGTGGATACGATGATTCTCGTTCCGCGTTCCTTTCTGCGGGATATAGAGCGGCGACCACTGCCCATGCGAAACACGCATTGTCTTTAGACTGTACGTTAACTACCGCTCTTTTCATCATAATCTCCCGCGACAATTTAATGTGGCATCCCGCGCGCATTGGATTATATTTATTTACATTAACAGTCAAATTCTATATTCGCGACAATGCCCAGCCGCTATCGCGTTCCTGAAACTCTTCCAGAGACGCTAAAGTGGGCTCGATAACGCGGCGCTCGAACCACTCGCGTAAATCCGATGTGCGAAAAAGTTCACAGTTTCTCGTATTCACACTTTTATTCGCACGCTTATCACCCGACACAAATTCACCATTAAACACAGTGTTCACTTTTACACTGTTGTGTCTTTTTAGAACGTCTTGCACTTGCTCGAGCACGATGTCTTCGGCATCCTCGAGAAATTGACGAGGTTCGATATAGTTTGCATTAATCACGGCACCGGTCAGAATACGGCTGTCGAACGCGGTATCGATCTCTCGCCAAACGAGTCTTTCAACGTTATTATCACCGCTGTAATCACCACCACTGAGAATAAACCGTCTCTGCAATCGAGTCTTTGCACCTTCTAATCGCGCGATTTTAGCCACCAGAGATTGCCTGTTTCCGATCGAGAGCCGCGGACGCTTGACACGACTGCGTTCTTCGAGCTCTTGGATCAATTCCTCGCAACGCTGCAGCCACGCGAAATACTCGGTGGCAATTTGGCGAGATCCCTCCATCAGATCGCGTTCGGTCTGCTCGACGTTTTCCATTTTCCTGTCTTTTTCACACTTTTAAAGCACTACGTCACAGTTTTCTACGGATGACTTTTGCACACGATAAACAATACCGTTCTCTATCTTGAACGTGAAATCACGCAAAAATCTTTCTAACGGAACACCGCTATACTTTTTTTGCAACCGACACGTCGATGGGCGTTCAAATCACATACTATGATGATTTGATGCACTTCAATCCTTCTTATATATGAAGGAGGAAACAAAGGTACAAAGCAGCCGAACATCGGCGCTCATACGCGTCGCAATTCTTCCGAGAAAAAATTACGGAGGACGATTCTGGGAGGTGCCATTTGTTTATATTGTTTATAAATTCGCATGATGTATAATTCAATGAGAGAGAGATAAGGATACGTCGAACGAAAAAAAAATCTAGAATTACTTATATCGGGGGTAAGGGGTGTACCACGAAAGCAAGGGTGCAAAGCAGCCGAACATCGGCGCTCATACGCGTTGCATTCCTTCCGAGAAAAAATTACGGAGGACGATTCTGGGAGGTGTCATTTGTTTATATTGTTTATAAATTCTCATGCTGCGTAATTCAATGATAGGGATAAACATACGTCGAACGGGAAAAAATCTAGAATTACTTATATCAAGGGTGAGAGATGTACCGCGAAAACGCAAAGCAGCCGAACATCGGCGCTGATATACGAGCGGTGGAAGCAAGGGTGCAAAGCTATCGAACATCGGTGCTGATGTACATTGCATTCCTTCCTAGAAATACATGTGAGATGATTCTAAGGTGTTTATATTGTTTATCAAGCGAGCACGTAATACAATATCGCTTATACTTTCGATAAACATATGGGACCGCGCATACTTTTTTTTTTACGAGGTGTTTACGGCGATATGGCGATAATGTCGCATCTCTATTATACGATCTCGTACCGAGATCTCACTGCCTTGTCAGAAAGAGTTTGGCAGTGCGCGAGTCGAGAAATCGAAAGTGAAGAAGTGAATATTTTTTTCATATTACAATGGAGCTGCAAACACATATAGACGAATGGAGGTGCATAATCACCCTTTTCCGAGATGACAACAATAGTGCTATGGAAAAATCGAACACTAAACAGATGTCGATAATACAATATGTGCGCGATCGAGAATTAGGCATACGAGGTATGCGTAAGCAACGTTTCGTCAGACAAGCCGAGGTTAATATGTACGAGAATGGGTATATCGAATGGCCCGATCATGTACAACTGAAAATTTTTCGTGAAATTCGAAAGACACACTTCTCATTTGATGTATACGATGATGATGATTACTCTTATTTCGGCAGTAAACGTAAAATTACTCGAATCATAGACTCAGAAGATGGTTGGCAATACCAATGTATTAGACGCAATAATTGCGATCAAATATTTGAATATGAAGACCATGTTTATATATATAAAAATGTCGATTACAGTTGGGTAGATAGGTGTATCAATGACTGTACATACATGCCGTGTATAAATATATGTATCCCAACGGGCATAAACCAAACGTACATAGATTTAATCTGGAATGATTTTGATCATAATATTAAATATGATGATTTTACAAAATGCATTGCTGGTAATCATCATAAATTATTATATATAACGCGGTATTGTACACAATGTCAATCTCGTAAATGCAAATGTCTACCTGAAATTATATACAAAAAGTATGCATATCAAAAGAAAAAGCAACAGGAAGAGAATGTACAGGTAATGGATAATTTTTGCTAATATAATTACGAAATTAATTTAAAATGTTCAAGTAATTATTTTTGGATGATTTTTTTGTAGGAGAATGTTTCAGGAGAGATGAGAAATCTGAATGGAGATCAGAATGGAGAACAAAATAATCTGAATGGAGATCTAAGTAGAAATCATAATGACGATTGTTATGTAAATTTTGATGAGCTATGGGCATTGTATAATATAATGGATTAAATTTTATATTTTATATTTTTATATTTTACATTTTATTTTAATTTTAAATACACACACACACACACACACACACATAAATATGTATAATATACACATACACACATTTTAAAATAAATTTTATATGTATTTTAATTTTAAAAAAAATCTAATTATTTCGCATGCCTCTCCTTGCGTTCCCATCCCTGCGCTAGTTATAAGTATCGTTATCTCCCATGCGTTAATCTAAGTCTTGTCTCGCGCTAGTTATAAGTCTCTCCCTCGCACGCGTTGTTCTCGCGCCATCGCTCCCTCTCCCTCGCACGCGTTGTTCTTGCGCCATCGCTCCCTCTCCCTCGCACGCGTTGTTCTCGCGCCATCGCTCCCTCTCCCTCGCACGCGTTGCCATTCGAAGAAATGCTGCTGTTTATATTATTTATAAACCGAACATGTTCGTACGCAATATTGTTTATCAATCGGGCATGTAATACAATATTGCGATAAAACATCTAACACGCACCGCTGCCGAAATCCCCTTCGTCCCGCGTGACGTCATTTCCCCGCGCCTCCGTAATCCCCCGCGCGCCTCATCCCCCCTGAGAGGACCTGGGTTAGAACTCCCCCTATAATCCTACTTATATGTATATATGTATATGTAATTTGAAATTAATAAAAATTAGTTTTTATTTTGTCTATATTAAAAAACGTGAAAAATATGTTTCGTTAACTATGGTTTTAAAAACGTTCCTTATTAATGTTTTACGATTAAAAAATATTGGATACGTTTAAAAAACTTATATGAAACAAATGAGTACTACCTCGGGTATCATAGCATATCTTAAGTTATTTATTGACGACAGCCTAAAACGTTGTGTTACGTCATCTATTGATAATTAAAGGTTAACTGTCCATTTGATATCGATGCTGTCTTATTGCAATCCAGCGGAAATTAAATCAAACTTCAAATTTTGTCTCGAAAATATTATAGTTCTAAGAAATGACGTAGATGATATATTGAATCCAATAAATATTATTGTTATATGTATTATCTAACTGATATAAATAACTTATCGTTAGTTAATGAAGAAAAAAATTGTAGGATATGCATGTACTAATACTTGAATGTTTGTTTTCTTACGATACTTATTAGATATTCAACATGTGTACTTTTGTATTTTATATATTATATAAGATCTGCACACTTTTTAATGTAATGTTACTTGTAACTATTTTGTAAATGCATAAATGTTGAAACATAATTGTAATTTCCTTTTCGAGCTTTTTTTATATTATGTTTTGGAGCTTTTTCCTATTTCAAACTATACATATAAATCTTTATACATACATATATCACTGCTGTGGAGGGAATAAATTTTTATAAATTTATAAAATATTTGAAAATACGTCTATTATTATGTATGAATTTAAAAAAAGACCATTATTTAAATACTTGTTTAATTATACTTAGTTATATCTAACACAGAATTAATTATTATCTTAATTATTCTTATCAGAATGTTTCTTTAATAATATAAAAATATTGTATATCATTTAATATATGAATGGATTGATTAAGTCACAAAAGGAGATCGAACCATTACAAAGTTGTTTTCAATTACATTTTACTTTTCAATTATATTTTATTTTTATTTTTCAATTATATTATAATTAAAGTGTTTATCACATTTTTGGAAAAAATAAATGATTTATAGCGAGAGAAAGACAGAATTTGATTGGATGCATTAATTCGCATTGCAGAATATAAAAATTGTTGTATATAAAATTACAATAATATAATTAAAATAATAAGGTAATTAATATTATACGTTTTTTATATTATATTATATTATATATTATATTAATTATATTATGTTAAATTAATATTAAGTAAAGTTATATTATATGCGTTATTATATTATAAGGTCATTCGATGCAAATAACGATAAAAATAACTGGTATAATTATTTTAGTTATTTATGCTATTGGAAATTTATATTTATTTATATTAGAACTACTAGATTTATACTAAAAACGCTACGTATTGATTCAAACTGCATTATATGAACGTCACAGAAAACGTATATATACATATAAATCACTTTTTTAAATCCATTATTACTTTCCTAATCAAAATATCTTCTTATATAGTAAAAAGTGCTTCTTATGTCAAAGAGAGAAGATACTCAGAAATAAATTAATATAAAAAGTTTAAAATAAAATTCATTAAACAATTGTATATACATATAATTATTTTTATTTATACATAGAATTCTTTTTGTTTTATACACATATAACATTTTTGTCAAATAATTTTTAAAGATTTTAATTCTTTTTGAAATAACTCGAGTATCTCTGTGGAGAAAAATAAATTACAAACGGAATGAAGCTAATAAGACGTCATGACAACAGATGAGCAGATTGATCATTCGAAGTCAGTTACTATTGTGATTGCTAGCCAAACACACTACCGCATTATTTATCGTTTGATTCAAACAGCATCATATGAATATCACAAAAAATTGTGTACAAATAGTGAATTTTGAAAAGCATACATAGTAACACAATTGTATATAGTAACACAATCGTACGAACGAATCGTCATAATTATATATTTAATAAAACCAAAGATATAGTAAATACTTAGGTGAATTCTATTACACGCCGCGTGTGCTTGAATATGGCTGAAAATGTTACAAAATCTATAATTCTATAACTTCTTTGTAATTTGATTGTGGTTATCTTTTTATCGACGTTTTTCTACTTTAGTATTAATAAAAAAGGAAAGCTGATAATTATAATCCTGTATTCGCGATAAAATCTAATGAATATGTATCATTTTGCATTGTCATTTGTTCTTCCAAAAAAAATATAAATTATTTACTTACTAAGAAGTCTCTAATTTAATCTTAAGATATATACTGTGATCACGATCATAAAAAGAAATCTAAAAACAATATTAGAAGATAATAACTTGCGATTCGTTAAAACTGAGTTTTAAGGTTTTTATCGAAAAAAAAAATTATGTATATATATATATATATATATATATATATATATATATATATGAATTAATATCAATTCGACTAATACATCAGAATCAGTAGAGTGAGAAAAGCATCTAATTGAAGATTCATCGAAAACCAATTAAGTGTAAACGTTTATGAAAAATGCAAATTATGTTTGGAACAATTTTATGTGTTTTATTGAAAGGTTTAATACTGACAAAGGCAACTATCACGCCGAAAGATCATACCACTTCAAATAGTCTCCAAGAAGAAAGTGTTTCCATATGTCCGGATTTAAATTTTACGCAGGTAAGAGACATTTTTCGCTTGATTAAGAAACAATTGAATGTTATTGCAGTTGGTAGTGTAACTAAAAATGAATGATAATAAGTTATATATTCTACCTCTAACAAAAAAATGATAAGATAAAATAAAACAATTTTCAATATAAAAGAAAAAGAAATGTATAATGTTGTAAAAAGAAGATAGATAAAGTTTCAAAATTTTGTTCACAAATGGATGTTATACAGGGTGAGGCAAAAGTATGGAAACCCCTAAATTTTTCGAAAACTATGCATTTTAGAAACAAATGTTTCTAAAATGCATAGACAAAGGTTGTAAGGTTTCAAGTAATGCATTACGTAGCAATATCAGTGTAACCTTGAATAGCACCGTCAAGGTCACATAAAAATCACTTTGAATTTTTTAAATGGAACCCCCTATTTTTCATTGCATATTCTTGTAGCTTATCTCGAGAGCTTTCCAAAACACTATAATTAAGTACCTTTTTATTAAGTACTTTTTGAGTTATAAGGCTTGAAATAATTTCTTAATTTTACATAAACCATAAAATATCTAGTAAACCATTCATTTGTCGATTATCTTACCTTCATACTTTTATGTACAAAATAATGAGAGGAATCAATTGGTGTAAAGAAAACATACAGTTGTTTTTAAGAAAAAATATGGAATTGTTAATTGCAAATTACATATTTTTTCTTAGAAACAACTATGTGTTTTCTTTACACCAATTGATTCCTCTCATTATTTTGTACATAAAAGTATGAAGGTAAGATAATCGAAAAATGAATGGTTTACTAGATATTTCATGGTTTATGTAAAATTAAGAAATTATTTCAAGCCTTATAACTCAAAAAATACTTAATAAAAAGGTACTTAGTTATAGTGTTTTGGAAAGCTCTCGAGATAAGCTACAAGAATATGCAATGAAAAATAGGGGGTTCCATTTAAGAAATTCAAAGTGATTTTTATGTAACTTTGACGGTGCTATTCAAGGTTACACTGATATTGCTACGTAATGCATTACTTGAAATCTTACAACCTTTGTCTGAAACATTTGTTTCTAAAATGCATAGTTTTCGAAAAATTTAGGGGTTTCCATACTTTTGCCTCACCCTGTATAATATATTAAATTTAATTAAAATAGTATTTTAAAATTGGACTGTATTATTTTGTCTCTCTCTCTCTCTCTCTCTTTCTCTTTATATACATATACATATATATATATATATATATATATATATAGGTATATATATATATATATATACATATACAGGGTGTCCGTAGATTTTCGACCAAAATGAAATAAATAAGTAGATTGGCTCGAATTAAGAAGGAATGACCTGTATTATTTTGGGATTGTCGCAATAATTAACGAAATATTAAATAAAACAGATCGGCCAATCTGCGTGAGTAAAAGCGCGCGGCGACGAGAGTCGTCCCACCGTAATCCGATACTACGAGCGCGGCGAAGCGGTGGGCGGGTCGCTCTCTGAGACATGATGGTGGTTTGCGATATATCGCAATACCGCGCCGAAAAATGACCCGTCCCCTTTTCGTGGCGAGAAAATGATGCGCTATCATTTCCACACCACCTTGCGGTAGATAGCATGGTGCGCTTTTTTTATAGTGGTTTCCCCCATAGGCCTATTCCACTCTCAATTTAAAAATTATTCAAAATGCCATTTACTATACGCTGAATATATCGTAAATGTAAAAAATTAATGGACAGTACCTTTACAAAAATTGATTCGTGGTTGAAAATCCCTCGATAAAATGTATTGCACACGTTGATAATGTGATACGATGATAAAATTCTTCAAGAATTCTTTCTTCATCTCGTACACGAAGACGCACTGCTGGACCGGTTATCCCGATATTATGCACGACACTCAGTTTCACATAATTATTGCACAACACGTAAAATTGTACGGCCACTTGGTTTTCGTGCACGCCCAAGAAATGATTCCATGTAAATTTCGGCCGCACGATAAGTATTTTCTCCCGCTAGTCCGTATGCCACAATCATATCTGTATATTCCTGCAGAGTACACTTCATTTTCTCTGTTAATTTACTACACAAACACAAGATTTTTATTAAAACGTCTTAGCTCTCGCACGCTGTTACCAGACTGCGTACGCCAGCAGCACGCAACTACAGCTGAGCGGACATGCGAGTGTAATCATAGTGCGCAGGCGTCGAACTCATACGTACGCTTACACTCACATG